>NC_061509.1:291940766-291961434 GCF_022539505.1 Lolium rigidum | reverse complement strand
GAAGAGATGGGCCGGGGGGAAAGAAGGAAGCAGGCCAGCCGGAGGAAAGGAGGGAAGCCATGGGCTGGGCTGGTTGGGCCGTAGGGGGAAGATGGGTTGGGCTGCTCCGAGTAGATCAGGTCCAAGGAAGATTAGCTAGGATTTTCTTTTAGAAAAACATCTTTGTTTATTTATTTGGAAACCGGTTTGAGACCTTTTTGAAAATCAGTTTGAATTCACAACCAGAACAACACAATATTATTTGAATTTTGAAAACATTTAAAATAGTTATATTTGTTAGATAGATTTGGTGTTAGGGTTTATTAAAAGAAAAATATAAGGGGGGGGGTTATATTGAACCCGAAAGAGAGGGGAAACCAAATAGTTTTTATTCAAAATAATTTCTATTTGATAAAAACTTGTGGATGATATGATGCATATGCCATGATGATGCACAAAAGAAAAACGAACAAACAAATCTAATAGGGGTATATCCGGGGCCGTTACAATCGACACCACTAACAAGGAATCTCGCCCCGAGATTCCACCTCAAGGTACGGGGAGAGAGGTGAACTATCGGATCTTCTGGCGCATCGTTGATCTTCACCCGACCTGGACGTGGGACCTTCTTATGGCGAAGTGTTGATCTTCTCGACACCACTAACAAGAATTCTTGCTCCAGCTTGTGTGGTCGACACCACCAACAAGAAGTCGTTGTTCCGATGACGATGATGACTCCGGAGAAACAAAGGAAGGAGTAACAGTCACATGGATCCACCAATTTGAATGTAGCGAAGCAATGATAAGAGTAGTCGGTATGGTAGCTACTCCATCCCGCACCCAAAGCATTACTCGGTACACAAAATAGGAGAATCATGCATTCCACTCCCAGAATTCAGATTGACGATATCGACAAGCATTGTCAGCAAGGATTCGATGGAGTCAAAGAACAAAGAATTGTAGAAAGATCAGAGAGGCATAGATGACATCAATGGAGAAGATGAAGGTTAGCCGCCGGTGATGTTCTTCTGTCAGAAATCTTCGGAGATCGGTCCTAATAGGTGAAGGCATAGATCATCCAACCCACGTCGGAACCTAAGACTCGGAGAAGCAGATAAGAGAGAAGACTCAAAACGCCCAAAGGTGAGAGGGGAAAGAATATAGGTAAGGAGAAAAATCAGAGCTAATCAGAACTATCCAACGAATTTTAGAAAATAGGTTTTGACACTAACGTCTGTTGGCAAGGTTATCCTAGAGGCTGGACTAGTGGGGTACCGTCAACCTGAGCTCTGATACCAACTTGTGACGCCCCGGAACCGGTACCATGAGGATTCCAGCGATCCCGCTGAAATCCGCACGATATCGATTCTGGGACGCCCTCCGACACGACGTGTGCGATGAATCACACACGTGATGCTAGAGGAACTAACACGAGCGGTAACATTACAACAGGATTACAATAGAGCCCACAAGATACATATATTACAACAACGACTCCAACGAGTCAAGATACAAATATACAGTACAAAGATCCGAATCATACAGAAGATCAAATACGTCCGAGTACGGACAAGATACAAATTGGACTAAGAGTCCTGAAGATAACCAGTGGCGTCCATAACCCTACCCAGGCCAAGCCGGAAGGGTAACCTTGCTAACGTCGTAATCTCGTACCTGTCAAAGTCGGGCCATTGGTTGCCGATAAGAGGGAGGAAGCAAAAGAGAAAGGGAAAAGGCGAGAGTAATTACCAAGGAACAAACTCCGGCACGTACTTAGCGAGACTGGAAATGGCTATGCTCGCCGAGCGAGTATAAATATATATCGCCTGGGGCTATATGGTAGGTTTAGCGGCAGCAAAACTATAACCAATAGAGACACACTACAACATCCGTCTACTCGTATAAGATAAGAGAGCGCATAAGGTAACAGGTAAAATACTACACAAACATAACCCAGCCAAATACACATATCCCCTTCAACAATTGCGAAGAGGCAATGTAAAAGGCACTCAACGGTGGACAAGTTTAGGTATCGGTTGTAGTAATGCTATATTACTACGCAAGTTATTAGCAAATTATTAGCATCAACATAAAGGTGTAAGTTGTTCTATGATCAAGTCATACAGCTCCAAGTCGTCCATAACCGCGGACACGGCTTATCGATAAGATGTACACCCTGCAGGGGTTGCCCAAATGTAACCATACGCATGCTCGACCCGCTTCTTACAGGCGATATCTCACAACAAGACCGTTCCCAGTTCAACAAGAAAGTCTAGGGGGCCACCCAACTAAGCTACCCGTGACGAAGTCCGGCCGTACTCCGAGACGGACCCGCGAGGTTGCGTAGGCGTCTAGGCGGGCACTAACGGCCAAGCACTAGATAAGTCGTCTAGCAATTATGCAGTGCAGTACAGAAATAAACCACCCGAAGGCAACAGGAAGTAAACACCCGAAGGCAACAGTAATAAACATGCATGCGCCAAATAAAACCAAGGTTGTGGCCCCCTTTTCAACTAACTCGAGAAAAGGTAATGGGTGAGGGGGGGTCCCAATAATCGTCCCCACGCATGGGTAGAGCGCTCAATCTCGGAACAGATAACAAGAACTCGGGTCCTAGGGGACATTAGCGAGTCAAAGTTCTGATGCTTTCGCAAAGGGGCTCACAGATGCCTCTGCTTACAATTTTAGTTGTTAACAATTAAGTAAAGCATGTGTATCTCCAACAGCTGATATAGCATGTGATAACCTCCCAACAACTCAGCATATCCCGATAACAGATCGAGATGAACAACAGAGCCTAAACACGCCTACGACTCGCAAGGCTCAAACATCAATCAACGGCTAAGGGTAAGGAATGATACATATAGGATTATTATGGCAAACAAGTGGATAGGACACGTGACTCGATAAAGAAGCGCAACATAAGGATAGCAATGCGAGGGAGAGTGTAAATAGGTGAAGAGAGAGGGCTCGCCTGTGAAAAGCTGCAGAAGAACTTGTCGGAGAACTCGTCGTATCTCACATCACCACTTCGTGATCCTATCCGAGAAGAAGCAAATGCTGGACAAACAACGAGTGCAAGTCTTACTACTACGGATAAAGAAGATCCAAGATGATCAAGATGATATGCATGACATGGCAAATATGGTGCAATGCAACTTATCCAATTTAAGCGGAGTCGGAACCCCGGACAAACAGTTAGGGTTGGAGTTGCATTTACTACCGCCAAAATTAAGTGGTTGTTAGCATGGCATAGCATGGCAAGGGTGTGCTACTTTAAAATTAAACGGAGCGAGGAATCCCTAATTGGAAATACCAAAATACTCCGCATAATATGTAAGGTGAATATGCTCGACTATCAACGAGCGACATGATGCGAGATGCAAACAGATGAATGGATGGCATATTCATGTTCCTTGCATTTTTCTGATCAAAATTGATATATAACACATTTTCATATGAATTACCATTTAAAAGTTATTAGCAGATTGGTATTTGTTATTTAAAAAGTAATTAAACAGATTTATTTTAAAGGAAAGGGCCCAGAAATAATTTTCGTAAAGGGGTGAGGACCCCGGGTTATTTAACAAAAGATCCAGGGGGTTTTTCAGGAAACCATCCGCGACAGGGACTGCGGGTTGGTGAAAAGAAGGATGCAGGGGCCCTTTTGCAAAACGTGTACAGATCTGGAGTTGAAGGATTTTCTCACCGAGGGGTATACCAACCCGAGCGGCTGACAGATGGGGCCCGCGGCCACGTTGGCATGCCGACGTGGCGAACCAGCGAGCACGCGCCGAACATGTTCGTCAAAAGGGTGCCGGACGCGTTCCGACGCGGTGGCCACCGCGGCACAGCCGGCGAGCGCGCGGGCGATGCCGTGGACTCCAGGAGGCGGGGCTTGGCGCGGACGATGCGCCTGGTCCGCGCGGACGAGAAGGTGGCGGCGCCGCCGGTTGAAGGTCATCGGAGACGCGGCAGCGGCGAAGGTCTGCGGGGAAAACGGTGGGGTCACCGTCAGGAAGACGTTCCAGAGAGGGAGGAGGAGGTCGAGGAGATGCGCCACGATACCGTGAAGACGACGGCGAGGTCGAGGAAGGCAGAGGAGGGCCGTGGCGGCCAAATTCGGCGAAAAAATGCCGCCGGAGACGGAGAAGAAACGGCGATCTAGCCGTCGATGTAGAGCGACTCGGGTCGATTCCTTGCGCGTGGAGGTAGAGGTGAGCGAGGCGCATCGAACGGCGGTGGCGGCACGGCTCGAGGTGGCTGGAATCGAGCGGGCGACGGCGAGCAGTGGCGGTGCTGAGGGTTTCTCCCGTTGCCTTGCATCTTCTTGGAGAGGAAGAAAAAGGAAGGGGAAAGGAGGCGTGGGTGAGAGGGAAAGCAGCAGAGAGGGGGGCTTCACGTGGGGGAGGACGATGCGGGGTGGGTGCGGTGTTTGTTGAGGGGGTGAGGACCACAGGGGCTCCCTCTCACGCCATCCTCGTGACCAGCCGGGGGAAGACGACGGCTGAAAAGGGGAGGGGTACCGATTCGGTGGCTGGGCCAAGAGGAAGAGATGGGCCGGGGGGGGGAAAGAAGGAAGCAGGCCAGGCTGGAGGAAAGGAGGGAAGCTGCGGGCTGGGCTGGTCGGGCCGTAGGGGGAAGATGGGTTGGGCTGCTCCGAGTAGATCAGGTCCAAGGAAGATTAGCTAGGATTTTCTTTTAGAAAAACATCTTTGTTTATTTATTTGGAAACTGGTTTGAGACCTTTTTGAAAATCAGTTTGAATTCACAACCAGAACAACACAATATTATTTGAATTTTGAAAACATTTAAAATAGTTATATTTGTTAGATAGATTTGGTGTTAGGGTTTATTAAAAGAAAAATATAAGGGGGAGGTTTATATTGAACCCGAAAGAGAGGGGAAACCAAATAGTTTTTATTCAAAATAATTTCTATTTGATAAAAACTTGTGGATGATATGATGCATATGCCATGATGATGCACAAAAGAAAAACGAACAAACAAATCTAATAGGGGTATATCCGGGGCCGTTACAATCGACACCACTAACAAGGAATCTCGCCCCGAGATTCCACCTCAAGGTACGGGGGAGAGAGGTGAACTATCGGATCTTCTGGCGCATCGTTGATCTTCACCCGACCTGGACGTGGGACCTTCTTATGGCGAAGTGTTGATCTTCTCGACACCACTAACAAGAATTCTTGCTCCAGCTTGTGTGGTCGACACCACCAACAAGAAGTCGTTGTTCCGATGACGATGATGACTCCGGAGAAACAAAGGAAGGAGTAACAGTCACATGGATCCACCAATTTGAATGTAGCGAAGCAATGATAAGAGTAGTCGGTATGGTAGCTACTCCATCCCGCACCCAAAGCATTACTCGGTACACAAAATAGGAGAATCATGCATTCCACTCCCGGAATTCAGATTGACGATATCGACAAGCATTGTCAGCAAGGATTCGATGGAGTCAAAGAACAAAGAATTGTAGAAAGATCAGAGAGGCATAGATGACATCAATGGAGAAGACGAAGGTTAGCCGCCGGTGATGTTCTTCTGTCAGAAATCTTCGGAGATCGGTCCTAATAGGTGAAGGCATAGATCGTCCAACCCACGTCGGAACCTAAGACTCGGAGAAGCAGATAAGAGAGAAGACTCAAAAAACCCAAAGGTGAGAGGGGAAAGAATATAGGTAAGGAGAAAAATAAGAGCTAATCAGAACTATCCAACGAATTTTAGAAAATAGGTTTTGACACTAACGTCCGGTGGCAAGGTTATCCTAGAGGCTGGACTAGTGGGGTACCGTCAACCTGAGCTCTGATACCAACTTGTGACGCCCCGGAACCGGTACCATGAGGATTCCAGCGATCCCGCTGAAATCCGCACGATATCGATTCTGGGACGCCCTCCGACACGACGTGTGCGACGAATCACACACGTGATGCCAGAGGAATTAACACGAGCGGTAACATTACAACAGGATTACAATAGAGCCCACAAGATACATATATTACAACAACGACTCCAACGAGTCAAGATACAAATATACAAGTACAAAGATCCGAATCATACGGAAGATCAAATACGTCCGAGTACGGACAAGATACAAATTGGACTAAGAGTCCCGAAGATAACCAATGGCGTCCATAACCCTGCCCGTGCCAAGCCGGAAGGGTAACCTTGCTAACGTCGTCATCTCGTACCTGTCAAAGTCGGGCCATCGGTTGCCGACAAGAGGGAGGAAGCAAAAGAGAAAGGGAAAAGGCGAGAGTAAGTACCAAGGAACGAACTCCGGCACGTACTTAGCGAGACCGGAAATGGCTATGCTCGCCGAGCGAGTATAAATATATATCGCCGGGGGCTATATGGTAGGTTTAGCGGCAGCAAAACTATAACCAATAGAGACACACTACAACATCCGTCTACTCAGATAAGATAAGAGAGCGCATAAGGTAACAGGTAAAATACTACACAAACATAACCCAGCCAAATACACATATCCCCTTCAACAATTGCGAAGAGGCAATGTAAAAGGCACTCAACGGTGGACAAGTTTAGGTATCGGTTGTAGTAATGCTATATTACTACGCAAGTTATTAGCAAATTATTAGCATCAACATAAAGGTGTAAGTTGTTCTATGATCAAGTCATACAGCTCCAAGTCGTCCATAACCGCGGACACGGCTTATCGATAAGATGTACACCCTGCGAGGGTTGCCCAAATGTAACCATACGCATGCTCGACCCGCTTCTTACAGGCGATGTCTCACAACAAGACCGTTCCCAGTTCAACAAGAAAGTCTAGGGGGCCACCCAACTAAGCTACCCATGACGAAGTCCGGCCGTACTCCGAGACGGACCCAGAGGTTGCGTAGGCGTCTAGGCGGGCACTAACGGCCAAGCACTAGATAAGTCGTCTAGCAATTATGCAGTGCAGTACAGAAATAAACCACCCGAAGGCAACAGGAAGTAAACACCCGAAGGCAACAGTAATAAACATGCATGCGCCAAATAAAACCAAGGTTGTGGCCCCCTTTTCAACTAACTCGAGAAAAGGTAATGGGTGAGGGGGTCCCAATAATCGTCCCCACGCATGGGTAGAGCGCTCAATCTCGGAACAGATAACAAGAACTCGGGTCCTAGGGGACATTAGCGAGTCAAAGTTCCAATGCTTTCGCAAAGGGGCTCACGAGATGCCTCTCGCTTACAATTTTAGTTGTTAACAATTAAGTAAAGCATGTTTATCTCCAACAACTGATATAGCATGTGATAACCTCCCAACAACCCAAAGATATCCCGATAACAGATCGAGATGAACAACAGAGCCTAAACACGCCTACGACTCGCAAGGCTCAAACATCAATCAACGGCTAAGGGTAAGGAATGATACATATAGGATTATTATGGCAAACAAGTGGATAGGACACGTGACTCGATAAAGAAGCGCAACATAAGGATAGCAATGCGAGGGAGAGTGTAAATAGGTGAAGAGAGAGGGCTCGCCTGTGAAAAGCTGCAGAAGAACTTGTCGGAGAACTCGTCGTATCTCACATCACCACTTCGTGATCCTATCCGAGAAGAAGCAAATGCTGGACAAACAACGAGTGCAAGTCTTACTACTACGGATAAAGAAGATCCAGCATGATCAAGATGATATGCATGACATGGCAAATATGGTGCAATGCAACTTATCCAATTTAAGCGGAGTCGGAACCCCGGACAAACAGTTAGGGTTGGAGTTGCATTTACTACCGCCAAAATTAAGTGTTTGTTAGCATGGCATAGCATGGCAAGGGTGTGCTACTTTAAAATTAAACGGAGCGAGGAATCCCTAATTGGAAATACCAAAATACTCCGCATATTATGTAAGGTGAATATGCTCGACTATCAACGAGCGACATGATGCGAGATGCAAACAGATGAATGGATGGCATATTCATGTTCCTTGCATTTTTCTGATCAAAATTGATATATAACACATTTTCATATGAATTACCATTTAAAAGTTATTAGCAGATTGGTATTTGTTATTTAAAAAGTAATTAAACAGATTTATTTTAAAGGAAAGGGCCCAGAAATAATTTTCGTAAAGGGGTGAGGACCCCGGGTTATTTAACAAAAGATCCAGTGGTTTTTTCAGGAAACCATCCGCGACAGGGACTGCGGGTTGGTGAAAAGAAGGATGCAGGGGCCCTTTTGCAAAACGTGTACAGATCTGGAGTTGAAGGATTTTCTCACCGAGGGGTATGCCAACCCGAGCGGCTGACAGATGGGGCCCGCGGCCACGTTGGCATGCCGACGTGGCGAACCAGCGAGCACGCGCCGAACCAAAATGGTGCCGAACGCGTTCCGACGCGGTGGCCACCGCGGCACAGCCGGCGAGCGCGCGGGCGATGCCGTGGACTCTAGGAGGCGGGGCTTGGCGCAGACGATGCGCCTGGTCCGCGCGGACGAGAAGGTGGCGGCGCCGCCGGTTGAAGGTCGTCGGAGACGCGGCGGCGGCGAAGGTCTGCGGGGAAAACGGTGGGGTCACCATCAGGAAGACGTTCCAGAGAGGGAGGAGGAGGTCGAGGAGATGCGCCACGATACCGTGAAGACGACGGCGAGGTCGAGGAAGGCGGAGGAGGGCCGTGGCGGCCAAATTCGGCGAAAAAATGCCGCCGGAGACGGAGAAGAAACGGCGATCTAGCCGTGGATGTAGAGCGACTCGGGTCGATTCCTTGCGCGTGGAGGTAGAGGTGAGCGAGGCGCATCGAATGGCGGTGGCGGCACGGCTCGGGGTGGCCGAAATCGAGCGGGCGACGGCAAGCAGTGGCAGTGCTGAGGGTTTCTCTCGTTGCCTTGCATCTTCTTGGAGAGGAAGAAAAAGGAAGGGGAAAGGAGGCGTGGGTGAGAGGGAAAGCAGCAGAGAGGGGGGCTTCACGTGGGGGAGGACGATGCGGGGTGGGTGCGGTGTTTGTTGAGGGGGTGAGGACCACAGGGGCTCCCTCTCACGCCATCCTCGTGACCAGCTGGGGGAAGACGACAGTTGAAAAGGGGAGGGGTACCGATTCGGTGGCTGGGCCAAGAGGAAGAGATGGGCCGGGGGGGGGAAAGAAGGAAGCAGGCCAGGCTGGAGGAAAGGAGGGAAGCTGCGGGCTGGGCTGGTCGGGCCAGAGGGGGAAGATGGGTTGGGCTGCTCCGAGTAGATCAGGTCCAAGGAAGATTAGCTAGGATTTTCTTTTAGAAAAACATCTTTGTTTATTTATTTGGAAACTGGTTTGAGACCTTTTTGAAAATCAGTTTGAATTCACAACCGTAACAACACAATATTATTTGAATTTTGAAAACATTTAAAATAGTTATATTTGTTAGATAGATTTGGTGTTAGGGTTTATTAAAAGAAAAATATAAGGGGGAGGTTTATATTGAACCCGAAAGAGAGGGGAAACCAAATAGTTTTTATTCAAAATAATTTCTATTTGATAAAAACTTGTGGATGATATGATGCATATTCCATGATGATGCACAAAAGAAAAACGAACAAACAAATCTAATAGGGGTATATCCGGGGCCGTTACAAAGACTGCAGTGAAGTTTCAAGTTTGCATTGAAGTTCGAAAGTGGTAATGCAGCTAGTATTAGTGCAGTAGAAATCCCTTGTGCCTTGTTTGGTTGACGTGTTTTCACATGGTTCAGTGAGTAATATCTGGGTCTTTCTTAATAAGAACACATTTTATCTGTTTGGCAGAAGAGTATTGGACAGGATCAGAGTCGCGGGGATCCTCAGGAAACACTTCCGCGCACGTCGGGTGGACGTGGAACCGCAACACCTCTATGCTCTCGCGTTTCTGGTCGTTCCACATACGTGCTCCGATTGCTGCTTCTCCTTCCAGTGCATCCACCCCGTTCTAGCATGGATCAGCTGAGGGATTGATTCCAATGCAAAATTACAAGTCCTGAGGCCTGCTGGCATGGATTACGTGAATAGAAATTGGACGCTTCACTAATAAGGCCCGAGGAACCCCTCAAAAAAAAACTAATAATGCCCCAGGACAGGCAATCTCTCAGGTTGTCCTGATCTGCCGCAAATACTCACGCCAAAACATGGTGAATGAAGTATTTTGCATCAAATCCCCTCCGAATAATACTCAGTAGGGGGCTAACTAGTTTTAAACCAATGATTAAACTACATTAACCACTGACCTCGAAGCTCTCCTCCTTGGAGAGGACCGACTCCCCGGCGACGGCGAGGTTGTCTTGCAGCTGCAGCAGGACTGTCACGTCTGAGCCCACGGAGAGGTCGTTGATCCGCTGCCGCTTGGTGGGCACATCAGACTCAACGGCGAGGCCGCCATGCGCCTGCTGCAGCAGCTGTAGGGGGGCGTGCGAGTTGGCGGCGAGGTCCTGTAGTTGCTGCTGGGGGATTACGACGGTGGGCCGCACACCTAACAAGCCCCCTTGTCCACTCGTGGGATTCATCGCCGGAAGATGGGGGTGCAGGGAGGCGCTAATACAGAGGTACAGGTTGGGGCTATAGGATTTTGAAGATGAATGGGGAGAGGCGGCAGGGGCCTATAAATCGAGAGGAGTGAGGTAGCGAGAAGTGAAGTGAATGGGGAGAGGCGGCAGGGGCCTATAAATCGAGAGGGCTATAGGTTGGGACATGATTTTTTCGCAATATTTAAATTTAGATTTAAGCCGCATGTCACCAGGTGCCATGCGAAAGGTGCATGTCACCTGATCTCTATCCGTGAAGGACACAGGTCACTCGCAACACTGTCCATGGTGTACTGTAGGGACGCGAAACAGTATTGTTCACTGTTCGTAGTGTTTTTCATTTTTCTGATTTTTTTGAATTTTATGCCCATTTGAATCTTTTGGTCAAATCCTAGGTTTGACAAAGATTTAAACAAGTTTAAAATATATGAAAAGGTAAGCATGGATCCTTCATAGTCACTCTAAAATGAAGCTTTTGGGATGTTCTTGAAATTTCCATGCTTGACTTCATAAGACAGAGTTTAGGGTTAGGGGTAGATATATACATGATTTGTTTGGTTTGAATATGTCTAGACCTTGTTTATCAACTTTAATTCTTACTATATGACATAAGAAAACTATTTGCTTTGGTTTTTCATTTTTCTGATTTTTTTTGAATTTTGATGCCCATTTGAATCTTGTCAAATCCTAGGTTTGACCAAGATAATTTAAACAAGTTTAAAACATGGAAATGAAAAGGGAAGCATGTATCCTTCTTAGTCACTCTAAAATGAAGTTTTTGGGAGGTTTTTGAAATTTCCATGTCTGAAACCCAAAACCACTTCTCTTCATGCTTTACTTCATAAGACAGAGTTTAGGGGTTAGGGGGTAGATACATGGTTTGTCTAGTTTGAAACTTTGAATATGTCTAGACCTTGTTTATCAACTTGAATATGCTTACTATATGACATAAGAAGACTATGTACTTTGGTTTTTCATTTTTCTGATTTTTTTAATTTTCTGCGCATTTGAATCTTGGTAAAATCCTAAATTTGACCAAGATTTAGACAAGTTTAACACGTGAAAACGAATAAGTAAGCCTGGATCCTTCTTAGTCACTCTAAAATGAAGCTTTTGGGAGGTTCTTGAAATTTCCATGTTTGAAACCCAAAACCACTTCTCTTCATGATTGACTTCATAAGATCGACAGATTAGTTTAGGGTTAGGGGTAGATATATACATGATTTTTCTGGTTTGAATATGTCTAGACCTTGTTTATCAACTTGAATGCTTATTATATGACATAAGAAAACTATTTGCTTTTGTTTTTCATTTTTCTGATTTTTTTGAATTTTGATGCCCATTTGAATCTTGTCAAATCCTAGGTTTGACCAAGATAATTTAAACAAGTTTAAAACATGAATATGAAAAGGGAAGCATGTATACTTCTTATTAGTCACTCTAAAATGAAGTTTTTGGGAGGTTTTTGAAAATTCCATGTTTGAAACCCAAAGCCACTTCTCTTCATGCCCGACTTCATAAGATAGAGTTTAGGGGTCAGGGGGTGTAGATACATGTGGTTTGTCTAGTTTGAATATGTCCAGACCTTGTTTAACAAATTTAATGCTAACTATATGACATAAGAAGACTATGTGCTTTGGTTTTTCATTTTTCTGATTTTTTTGAATTTTATGCCCATAAATCTTGGTCAAATCCTAGGTAGAAAAATCGATATACGAATCTATAATTAAATAGGTTAAACTAGGGTTTTGCCCCGTACTACAGATCAAGGTTCAAAAAATCCAACTACGGGGTTCGAACAACACGATTCTAATCCAAGAATTTTTTCGACCTCATCCAAATGGCCTCAAACTATAGGGTTAGGGGGTATAGATACATGATTTGTCTGGTTTGGATATATCTAGACCCTGTTTATCAACTTGAATGCTTACGATATGACATGAGAAGACTATGTGATTTGGTTTTTCATTTTTCTGATTTTTAGGAATATTGTGCCCACCCATTTGTATCTTCATGAAATCCTAGGTTTGACACAGATAATTTAAACAAGTTTAAAACATGAAAATGAAAAGGGAAGCCTGGGTCCTTCTTAGTCACTCTAAAATGAAGCTTTTGGGAGGTTCTTGAAATTTCCATGTTTGAAACCCAAAACCACTTCTCTTCATGCTTGACTTCATAAGACAGAGTTTAGGGTTTTAGGGGTAGATATATACATGATTTGTCTGGTTTGAATATATATGTCTAGACCTGGTTTATCAACTTGAATGCTTACTATACATATGACATAAGAATGCTATGTGCTTTGGTTTTTCATTCTCTTTTGATTTTTTTTCTAAATTTTTAGGCCCCCATTTGAATCTTGGTCAAATCTTTGGTTTGACAAGAATTTAAACAAGTTTAAAACATGAAAATGAAAAGGGAAGTCTGTATCCTTCTTAGTCACTCTAAAATGGAAGCTTTTGGGATGTTCTTGAAATTTCCATGTTTGAAACCGAAAATGACTTCCCTTCATGCTAGACTTCATAAGATCGACGGGGGTAGATACATGATTTGTCTCGTTTGGATATATCTAGACCTTGTTTATCAACTTGAATGCTTACGATATGACATAAGAAGACAATGTGATTTGGTTTTTCATTTTTCTGATTTTTTTGAATATTGTGCCCACCCATTTGTATCTTCATGAAATCCTAGGTTTGACCAAGATAATTTAAACAAGTTTAAAACATGAAAATGAAAAGGGAAGCATGTAACCTTCTCAGTCACTTTAAAATGAAGTTTTTGGGAGGTTTTTGAAATTTCCATGTTTGAAACCCAAAGCCACTTCTCTTCACATGCCTGACTTCATAAGATAGAGTTTAGGGGTCAGGGGGTGTAGATACATGTGGTTTGTCTAGTTTGAATATGTCCAGACCTTGTTTAACAACTTTAATGCTAACTATATGACATAAGAAGACAATGTGATTTGGTTTTTCATTTTTCTGATTTTTTTGAATATTGTGCCCACCCATTTGTATCTTCATCAAATCCTAGGTTTGACCAGGATTTAAACAAGTTTAAAACATGAAATGAAAAGATAAGCCTGGATCCTTCTTAGTCACTCTAAAATGAAGCTTTCGGGAGGTTCTTGAAATTTCCATGTTTGAAACCCAAAACCACTTCTCTTCATGATTGACTTCATAAGACAGAGTTTAGGGTTTTAGGGGTAGATATATACATGATTTTTCTGGTTTGAATATATATGTCTAGACCTGGTTTATCAACTTGAATGCTTACTATACATATGACATAAGAATGCTATGTGCTTTGGTTTTTCATTCTCTTTTGATTTTTTTCTAAATTTTTAGGCCCCCATTTGAATCTTGGTCAAATCTTTGGTTTGACAAGAATTTAAACAAGTTTAAAACATGAAAATGAAAAGGGAAGTCTCTATCCTTCTTAGTCACTCTAAAATGGAAGCTTTTGGGATGTTCTTGAAATTTCCATGTTTGAAACCGAAAATGACTTCCCTTCATGCTAGACTTCATAAGATCGACGGGGGTAGATACATGATTTGTCTCGTTTGGATATATCTAGACCTTGTTTATCAACTTGAATGCTTACGATATGACATAAGAAGACAATGTGATTTGGTTTTTCATTTTTCTGATTTTTTTGAATATTGTGCCCACCCATTTGTATCTTCATCAAATCCTAGGTTTGACCAAGATAATTTAAACAAGTTTAAAACATGAAAATGAAAAGGGAAGCATGTAACCTTCTCAGTCACTTTAAAATGAAGTTTTTGGGAGGTTTTTGAAATTTCCATGTTTGAAACCCAAAACCACTTCTCTTCATGCTTGACTTCGATCATAAGACAAAGTTTAGGGTTAGGGGTATAGATACATGATTTGTATGGTTTGAATATGTCCGGACCTTGTTTATCAACTTTAATGCGCTTACTATATATATGACATAAGAAGACTATGTACTTTGGTTTTTCATTTTTCTGATTTTTTTAATTTTCTGCGCATTTGAATCATATCTTGGTCAAATCCTAGGTTTGACCAAGATTTAGACAAGTTTAACACGTGAAAACGAATAAGTAAGCCTGGATCCTTCTTAGTCGTCACTCTAAAATGAAGCTTTTGGGAGGTTCTTGAAATTTCCATGTTTGAAACCCAAAACCACTTCTCTTCATGATTGACTGAGTTCAATTTGGGTTTTAGGGGTAGATATATACATGATTTTTCTGGTTTGAATATATATGTCTAGACCTTGTTTATCAACATGAATGCTTACTATACATATGACATAAGAATGCTATGTGCTTTGGTTTTTCATTCTTTTGATTTTTTTCTGAATTTTTAGGGCCATTTGAATCTTGGTCAAATCCTTGGTTTGACCAAGATTTAAACATGTTTAAAACATGAAAATTAAAAGGGAAGTCTATATCCTTCTTATTTACTCTAAAATGAAGCTTTTGGGATGTTCTTGAAATTTCCATGTTTGAAACCCAAAACGACTTCCCTTCATGCTAGACTTCATAAGATCGACGGGGGTAGATACATGATTTGTCTGGTTTGGATATATCTAGACCTTGTTTATCAACTTGAATGCTTACGATATGACATAAGAAGACAATGTGATTTGGTTTTTCATTTTTCTGATTTTTTTGAATATTGTGCCCACCCATTTGTATCTTCATGAAATCCTAGGTTTGACCAAGATAATTAAAACAAGTTTAAAACATGAAAATGAAAAGGGGAGCATGTATCCTTCTCAGTCACTCTAAAATGAAGTTTTTGGGAGGTTTTTGAAATTTCCATGTTTGAAACCCAAAACCACTTCTCTTCATGCTTGACTTCATAAGACAAAGTTTAGGGTTAGGGGGTGATGGCGTGTATTTCACACGTTCGTTGGGGAACCCCAAGAGGAAGGTATGATGCGCACAGCAGCAAGTTTTCCCTCAGAAAGAAACCAAGGTTTATCGAACCAGGAGGAGCCAAGAAGCACGTTGAAGGTTGATGGCGGCGGGATGTAGTGCGGCGCAACACCGGGGATTCCGGCGCCAACGTGGAACCCGCACAACACAACCAAAGTACTTTGCCCCAACGAAACAGTGAGGTTGTCAATCTCACCGGCTTGCTGTAACAAAGGATTAACCGTATTGTGTGGAAGATGATTGTTTGCAAGAAAATAGTAAAGAACAAGTATTGCAGCAGATTTGTATTTCAGTATTAAAGAATTGTTATCACCGGATTTTGGCTAAATCAGGAGATGGGCCGCGATCAAGATGGGCTTGGAGATTACATACAGAAGAAATACGTGAATCGGCCTTGTATGCAACGTTTGGGCTAGTTTGCCCTTGTATCATGTAACATATTAGATTACGTGTCGGTTAGGAGTTAGAGTTTTACCCGTGCACGGTTAGGTGCACGCTCGAATTAGAAAGTCCCTTGGACTATAAATATGTATCTAGGGTTTATGGAATAAACAACAACCAACGTTCAACACAAACAAATCTCGGCGCATCGCCAACTCCTTCGTCTCGAGGGTTTCTCCGGTAAGCACCATGCTGCCTAGATCGCATCTTGCGATCTAGGCAGCACAAGCCTACCCACGTTGTTCATGCGTTGCTCGTGCTGAAGCCTTTTGATGGCGAGCAACGTAGTTATCTTAGATGTGTTAGGGTTAGCATTGTTCTTCGTATCATATGCTGTCGTAGTGCAACCCTTATACATCTAGCCGCCCTTACACCTATCTTAGGTGTAGGGGCGGCACCCCGCTTGATCATAGTTTAGATCCGATCCGTTACGGTTGCTCCTTGTTCTTCAAGGATTAGTTTAATATCCGCAATAGTTAGGCCTTACAAAGGGTTGGAGGATCCAGCGGCGTGTAGGGTGTAATTTGCTAGCCCTAGACAGGATGTTCCGGGGATCAACCTCGTGTTGGTTTTTAGGCCCTGTCTAGGATCGGCTTACGATCACCGTGCGCGAGCGCGAGGCCCATTCGTGAGTAGGATGATCCGATTATGCGGTGAAAACCCTAAATCGTCGTAGATCGCTTTAGCTTTATCTTGATCAAGCAGGACCACCATATATTCGTGCACCTCGTACGAATCATGGGTGGATCGGCTCTTTGAGCCGATTCACAGGATAACCTGAGAGCCGATCGAGGCTCGTATTTAACGTTTACGTGTATGCCATGCGGGAAACTAAGCGAGGCATCATCCAACACCTTCCCGGCCGGGTATAGGTCAGGTGGCACGCCCTTGCGACGAGCATCGGACGTGTGACCAGAAGGCTTTGCGGGCCGTCGCTCTGAGGGACTGGGGCCAGCCGCAGCCCTAGTTGTTCCCGGCTCTACGGTGTTGCCAGTCGCTGCCCGCCGGTGGGTTTCTGACCGCAACAAGAATGGACCGGGGTCCACAGTTCACTAGAGGTGTCTCTCCCATAAGATAAAAGCATGTTGGGTGAACAAATTACAGTCGGGCAATTGACAAATAGAGAGGGCATAACAATGCACATACATGTCATGATAAGTATAGTGAGATTTAATTGGGCATTACGACAAAGTACATAGACCGCCATCCAACCGCATCTATGCCTAAAAGTCCACCTTCGAGTTATCGTCCGAACCCCTTCCAGTATTAAGTTGCAAAGCAACGGACAATTGCATTAAGTATGGTGCGTAATGTAATCAATAACTACATCCTCGGACATAGCATCAATGTTTTATCCCTAGTGGCAACAAGCACAACACAACCTTAGAACTTTTCGTCACCGTCCCAGGTGTCAATGCAGGCATGAACCCACTATCGAGCATAAATACTCCCTCTTGGAGTTAAGAGCAAAAACTTGGCCGAGCCTCTACTAATAACGGAGAGCATGCAAGATCATAAACAACACATATGTAATAACTTGATAATTAACATAACATGGTATTCTCTATCCATCGGATCCCGACAAACACAACATAGAGTATTACGGATAGATGATCTTGATCATGTTAGGCAGCTCACAAGATCCAACAATGAAGCACAATGAGGAGAAGACAACCATCTAGCTACTGCTATGGACCCATAGTCCAGGGGTGAACTACTCACTCATCACTCCGGAGGCGACCATGGCGGTGTAGAGTCCTCCGGGAGATGAATCCCCTCTCCGGCAGGGTGCCGGAGGAGATCTCCGGAATCCCCCGAGATGGGATTGGCGGCGGCGGCGTCTCCGGAAGGTTTTCCGTATCGTGGTTTTTCGCATCGTGGGTTTCGCGACGAAGGCTTTAAGTAGGCGGAAGGGCAGAGTCGGAGGGCCGACGAGGGGCCCACACCATAGGGCGGCGCGGGCCCCTCCTTGGCCGCGCCGCCTTGTGGTCCGGCCACCTCGTGGCCCCACTTCGTATGCTCTTCGGTCTTCCGGAAGGTTCGTGGAAAAATAGGCCCCCGGGTCTTGATTTCGTCCAATTCCGAGAATATTTCGTTACTAGGATTTCTGAAACCAAAAACAGCGAGAAAACAGCAGAAAACAGCAATCGGCACTTCGGCATCTTGTTAATAGGTTAGTTCCGGAAAATGCACGAATATGACATAAAGTGTGCATAAAACATGTAGGTATCATCAATAATATGGCATAGAACATAAGAAATTATCGATACGTCGGAGACGTATCAAGCATCCCCAAGCTTAGTTTACGCTCGTCCCGAGCAGGTAAAACGATAAAAAAGATAATTTCTGAAGTGACATGCCATCATAACCTTGATCATACTATTTGTAAACATATGTAGTGGATGCAGCGATCAAAACAATGGTAATGACATGAGTAAACAAGTGAATCATAAAGCAAAGACTTTTCATGAATAGTACTTCAAGACAAGCATCAATAAGTCTTGCATAAGAGTTAACTCATAAAGCAATAAATCAAAGTAAAGGCATTGAAGCAACACAAAGGAAGATTAAGTTTCAGCAGTTGCTTTCAACTTGTAACATGTATATCTCATGGATAATTGTCAACATAGAGTAATATAACAAGTGCAATATGCAAGTATGTAGGAATCAATGCATAGTTCACACAAGTGTTTGCTTCTTGAGGTGGAGAGAGATAGGTGAACTGACTCAACATAAAAGTAAAAAAGAATGGTCCTTCAAAGAGGAAAGCATCGATTGCTATATTTGTGCTAGAGCTTTTATTTTGAAAACATGAAACAATTTTGTCAACGGTAGTAATAAAGCATATGAGTTATGTAAATTATATCTTACAAGTTGCAAGCCTCATGCATAGTATACTAATAGTGCCCGCACCTTGGCCTAATTAGCTTGGACTACCGGATCTTTGCAATGCACATGTTTTGACTAAGTGTCACAATGGGGTACCTCCATGCCGCATGTAAAAAGGTCTAAGGAGAAAGCTCGCATTTTGGATTTCTCGCTTTTGATTATTCTCAACTTAGACATCCATACCGAGACAACATGGACAACAGATAATGGACTCCTCTTTAATGCATAAGCATGTGGCAACAATTATTATTCTCATATGAGATTGAGGATATGTGTCCAAAACTGAAACTTCCACCATGATTCATGGCTTTAGTTAGCGGCCCAATGTTCTTCTCTAACAATATGCATGCTCCAACCATTAAGGTGGTAGATCTCTCTTACTTCGGACAAGACGGACATGCATAGCAACTCACATGATATTCAACAAAGAATAGTTGATGGCGCCCCAGAAGCATGGTTATCGCACAACAAGCAACTTAATAAGAGATAAAGTGCATAAGTACATATTCAATACCACAATAGTTTTTAAGCTATTTGTCCCATGAGCTATATATTGCAAAGCTGAATGATGGAATTTTAAAGGTAGCACTCAAGCAATTTACTTTGGAATGGCGGATAAATACCATGTAGTAGGTAGGTATGGTGGACACAAATGGCATAGTGGTTGGCTCAAGGATTTTGGATGCATGAGAAGTATTCCCTCTCGATACAAGGTTTAGGCTAGCAAGGTTATTTGGAACAAACACAAGGATGAACGGTGCAGCAAAACTCACATAAAAGACATATTGTAAACATTATAAGACTCTACACCGTCTTCCTTGTTGTTCAAAACTCAATACTAGATGTTATCTAGACTCTAGAGAAACCAAATATGCAAACCAAATTAGCAAGCTCTAAGTGTTTCTTCATTAATGGGTGCAAAGTATATGATGCAAGAGCTTAAACATGAGCACAACAATTGCCAAGTATCAAATTCTCCAAGACATTTTAGAATTACTACATTTAGCATTTTCCAATTCCAACCATATAACAATTTAACGAAGAAGAAACTTCGCCATGAATACTATGAGTAGACCCTAAGGACATACTTGTCCATATGCTACAGCGGAGCGTGTCTCTCTCCCACAAAGTGAATTCTAGGATCCATTTTATTCAAACAAAACAAAAACAAAAACAAACCGACGCTCCAAGCAAAGTGCATAAGATGTGACGGAATAAAAATATAGTTTCGGGGGAGGAACTCGATAATGTTGTCGATGAAGAAGGGGATGCCTTGGGCATCCCCAAGCTTAGACGCTTGAGTCTTCTTAGAATATGCAGGGGTGAACCACCGGGGCATCCCCAAGCTTAGAGCTTTCACTCTCCTTGATCATATTGCATCATACTCCTCTCTTGATCCCTTGAAAACTTCCTCCACACCAAACTCGAAACAACTCATTAGAGGGTTAGTGCACAATAAAAATTCACATGTTCAGAGGTGACACAATCATTCTTAACACTTCTGGACATTGCATAAAGCTACTGGACATTAATGGATCAAAGAAATTCATCCAACATAGCGAAAGAGGCAATGTGAAATAAAAAGGCAGAATCTGTCAAAACAGAACAGTCCGTAAAGATGGATTTTATTAGGCCACCAGACTTGCTCAAATGAAAATGCCCAAATTGAATGAAAGTTGCGTACATATCTGAGTATCATGCACGTAAATTGGCTTAATTTTCTGAGCTACCTACAGGGAGGTAGACCCAGATTCGTGACAGCAAAGAAATCTGGAACTGCGCAGTAATCCAAATCTAGTACTTACTTTACTATCAAAGACTTTACTTGGCACAACAAAACATAAAACTAAGATAAGGAGAGGTTGCTACAGTAGTAAACAACTTCCAAGACTCAAATATAAAACAAAAATACTGTAGTAAAAACATGGGTTGTCTCCCATAAGCGCTTTTC